>NW_028227262.1:88937500-88960000 GCF_978045245.1 Mus caroli
CCCATGTAGCTGAAAACTGCACCACTGGTTCCAACTGGGGTTCAAGACTTCAACTCCACTGGAGACCAGGGTGTCTGTGCATAGCCCAGTGCCCCACATGTAACCACAACTAACTGAGAAAAAAGACCTTACATTTTAAAGAAAACAAGTAGAGTATGTAGGAGAGTTTTAAGAATGAAAGGGGAAGGGGAAATGATGTAATTATGTTATACTTTCAAGAAATAAAGAAATAATTAGAACAGAAATAAGGGAGAACAACATAAAATTTTAAGTTTGTAAACTTTGGTCAACCTGTATAGAACTTGTCTGTTTAACCTGGGGTTTAAGGACCTGAAAGAATGGAGGTGATAATAATCTAATACTGTAGAAAACCTTACTTTAGTTCAAATGTGAATTGATACATGACTGTAACAAAGAAACAAATGATCCAAGGAAGGTTACTTGAGTTAAGAAAAATATGCAAATAAACATTAGTAGAAACATACAAAATATTGAAATTGCATCCTTTACCCTGAGCTTTTTCAGAAGAGACTGATTTAAACACAATTGCCTGACAAGTAATATTGATTGTATCTGGGAAAGCATAAAAGCAAGGCAGAAGGTCATAAGCAGATATAAGGTACACAGACCAGACTGGGTTCTATAGCTATGATCTTTTAGCCAACTAGAATAAACATAACTTATAAGATGAATATAATTATTTTTAGAGGAAACACAAATCACATCATAGAACAATCTGTAAAACAAAATGCACTTGAGGTAAAAGCTTTTTTTTTTTTTTCTTGGAGCTTCACTCACAGTTGCCCAAGGCATTGTTAAACATGCATCATTCTTTTGACCATGTTCCAACAGATGGTAATTTTGTTCTTGAAATATTTACTCTTCAACGTCAGATTCTATGCAACTAGAGTTACAAGTTATTGTGAAACACCACATTAGTGCTGGGACTTGAACCTTTGTCATGTGTTAGAATAGTAAGTACTATTAACATCTGAGCCATCTCTTTATTCTCTTTCTATTTATTTTTTTAACCTATCTTAATGAATTTTTTACATCTTTACTTTGCAACTGCCTTAATGTATATAACACATTTCTACAACACAAATGTGATATGGTATCAATTTAATACATAAGTGAGGAATTTCATGTAAGCAATACATGCAAGTGGGAAAAGAAGTAAAGAACCAGAGATTATGACTTCATAGAATGGGAGGAAAAACACAAATAGAAAAAGACCAATATTTTTTCATCACACAAATAGATGAATTGCCAGAAACTTAACATATGTATGCATATACATATATACATATGTACATATAATCTATTTTTGTGCATATATTATTATATAAGATTTAATTTATATAATACACACTATGATAAAGCTATATAAATCTATATAATACATGTATGTACACATTATATATGTATGTCTAAAAATAGACTCATCAGTTGGTATGAAGAAAAGGAGAAGTGGGAGTGAGAGAGAGAATATGATCAAAATATATTATATAGATACTTGAAAATTATGATTGTGACAATCATTTGTATACCTAAATAGTATATACAGTTATACAATTTTAAAATTTATTCCACTGACGAACAATGGAATAAAAGAAAACTTACGTCTAAATCACTTCACAGGATTCCATCCCCGTACAGTAAACAGGAGATGTTATTTTTAAGATTTTTTATAGAAAATTTTATTAACTTTATAAAAGTCTGCATAACTCCTGAAATTAATATTCCAAGTTAAATACTGAGGTCTACATGACAAAGAAAAGTGCATTAGTAATTGTATCACCTAAAACTCCTAAATATATAGCTGCTCATAATTCACCCAAAAGTTAGGATTTCAGCATTCAGGAATTTCTTTGACTCCAAACTTAAAAGTGTTTTCCTGTTAATCTTAAAGTCTTAAGAGAGCAAAACAAGTGGAGAAGTTTAGTGTAAGTGTTAAGAAGAGAGGGTCCAATGGGTAAGAGTGATACTGGTCTCAGCATCTTGTGACACTTTGTGAGCTTCTCCCATCTACTCTCTGCCAAAGGTATTGCATACACATTGTGCCCACACATTTCCATACCCACTCACATCAATTTTTATAAAATTAAAATAACCAAAAATCATTTGCTTTTGCTTTCTTCAGACAGGGTTTCTCTGTATAGCCTTGGCTGTCCTGGAACTTACTTTGTAGACCTGGGTGGCCTGGAACTCAGAAATCTGCCTGCTTCTACTTCCCAAATGCTGGGATTAAAGGCATGTGTCATCACAGCCTGGCAACAAAAAACATTTTTATAATAGCAAAATAAATTGTGTTTCTACTCACTCAATATATGTATGCCTTATTTTAGGACAAATATCTGGAGAATAGGGGAAAAATTCAAACAAGTAAGACAAACACATGCTCTTTAAACATTTTCAATAGTTGTAAGCTTGAAAAATAATCCGTGAATAGTAAATTAGCACCACAAATATTGCTTTCTAATATTGTATTTTATATAGAGTCCCACGGCACAGCTGCTTTCTATGATCCTTCCCTTTCTCACGCAGGTATTTTAGGCTTTATTTTGGAATGAGCATCTGATCAAATAGTTCCACAAACACTGCTCTTCACATCCCAGACTGTTATCCTTCATTTTGTGGGAGGAGAGGAGAGAGCAGAAAGAGAGGAAGAGTTTGGGGGAGGGAGAGAGGGAAGGAGGGAGAGAAGAAAGGAGCAAGGGAGTTAGGGAGGGAGGGAGGGAGAGAGAGAGCGAGCTGTTTAATGTTCTTCAATGTGGAATCCCCCCCCCCAGGTGTGCTGTCACACTGTGGGCCCCTCTATGTCCATCTTTTCATTGCTGCCTCTGGTTAGTATTGTTCACCTCTGTCTTTCATGGGGTCTTAAGAAGGACTCAAAATGTGGGATATTACACATTTAAAATGATAGACTACTGTGTTCACAATTGTAGACCTACTAAGTACATTACAGTTTGAGCATCTGACATGGTATTTTACATTATCCAAAATTAACAACTTTAGTCTAAAATTAGTTGCATCTAAGAGTTAGTAAGGATTCCATTTATGGCATATTTTTAAAATCCAACTCCAACTTATACTATTATCTTCACTGTTAGTCCTTTGTTCTGTAGGCTACTGATGAAATTAAATGGGGAAATATTGTAATATTTCTACAAACAAGATGATTGAGACAAAGAAACCAGATATTCTCTTTTACATTTTTCAAACATAAATTATATCCATGTTTTCCTTTAAAGCATCTGAATTCAAATTTTATTCTTGGACTATAATGTGACATAAGCCAGGTTCCAATGAGAATTTGAAGGAGTGTCATTGAATAGTGAGCCTTCTATGTGTATGCATCTATGAATCAATGACTTCTATGTACATAGAATTTTAATTAAAAGAAGACATTATGTAGATGTGTTCTATATTATAGTAAAAGAGGAATGATGGACTGGAAAGATGGCTAAGCTGTTAGGAACACAGCTCCCCTTTAGAAGACCTTGGTTCAAATCCCAGCAACCACATTTGACCCTATTATTCAGACACTGTGGGCACTATGCACACCATGGTGTGGAGAAATATATACAGCCACACAAATAAACTAAAAAGATAATAATGATGACAATTATGATGAGTCACCATACTTACCAGCCAAAAATAACACACAGCTCGAATCTTATCATCAATGAAATAACAATTATGAATGCAATTTATTTTGCACATCTTCTCCACAAAGTGAATTCCTCAAGCATCTGGTCATTACTTCAGTAAGACTGATTATTGCAAATGATTGCTAATTATTAAAAATCACAAACAAAACCGTGCATACTTTGTTTTCATTAGAATTGAAGATTAAATTAATAGGCTTTAATATGAATATTTTCATTGGTTATTTTAATTACTGACATTCTTATCTTTTATAGTTCAGCTAACTAAAATATATTCATTAAATTCTTTATTAAATGTCTGTTAAACAGAAAATTTTTTACTTTTTAAAGATTGATTTTATTTTATTTTATTTTATTTTATTTATGTATATAAGTGTGTCTCTATTTTTATTCATATGATGGGTGGCTCCCAGATTCCAGACGAAATTATTGGATTCCCCCAGAGACATTTAGATGCTTGTGCACAAAGTCATTTGGGTACTGGCATGAAAGCTAGAGTCTCTTGAAAGAACATCAAGCACTCTTAACTACTGATGATCTCTGTCGCTCATGAATAATTATTTTTATTGACAAATTTGACAATTTGCCAAATAGTCAAAATAATATTTATAATGTAAAATTAGTTTTAAATTATTCTACATAAAATATATTCTTAGATATTTTCATGTGAATATATTACAATAAAACTTGGGAATTTTTAAATATTTTTAAAAATTTTTTGGACTTTTTTTTCAACTTAATGTGATGTGTGTGATCGGATCATGTTGCTTCTTTAGACTCCAGTGTAAAGCCTGATGAGAAACTAGGAAATATTCTTCTGGGTTCTAGTTATGGAATGATGTCAGCACCAAGGGATTAACTTCAATCTCCAGTTTTGTTCATAAACCTTGCAAATAGGTCACATATACAAACAACTTAATGAAATAAAGTACTTGAGTCTGCATTGTGCGTGAATATCAAACATTCACTTTGTTCATCCACCCTAAAAGACAAAGAGACAGGCTTAAATAATACAAGTTTCAGATCATAGGAAATTGGTACCTGGTTGCTATAGAAATCATGAAGAATGACTTGATTGTTATGGGTGGATCACCTCCAACTGTTTTAGAAAAAGACATCAGAAACTTGTATCTTGTAGCTGTGGCAGATTCCTATGTTGGTATGAAAATCCTTAATCTTTTCCTTGCTATGGGTAATCTTTTTTTCAGAGTACTGATTTTTTTATTTGATATTTTCCTCTTCTATAAATACATCTGATTTTATGGACACTGGATTTATTTTTGTTTAACTCATACTTTGATTTTCTGATTCAGATTGCATTCACTAAAAAAAACCTCATATATACATCAATGATGGACATACATGGACATGCAGACCAACATGAGGAACACAGAAACAGATAATTGTATTCATATACCAGATTTAAATCTGACAAATACAAAGCCATCACCCATATCAGACAACTACAATCCAGTGAAATCTCAGTTGTTATTGGTGTATTTTTAAGTTAGTTTTCTTCTAATTATCTTTAGTATTGATAAAGGAAGGGATGAGTTATTAAAATATTCACCTAGACTCTGTTTACATTCACAAAATAGGAAAGTTATTCATATTTTATATAATTTAAGGATTGATATTCCCAGAAAAGTCTTGCTATTCAATCTCTAATACACTACTATCTGAGGACCAGTGATTGTACAGAACATGAATATAATTCCTTCCTCTTCACACCAAATATATGCTAATTTCTCTGCTGATGAACATGAAATTACATTAATTACATGTAAAATTTTCAAATCTAATTTTTTATTTATATTTCTAGTTTCCTTAAAGTCACAATGACCATTATCATAACTTTATATTTTCTTATCCTAATCCTAATTTTATTCCCATACATGTTTTTATTTTATTTATTTTATATTTCACTTTAACATTATAAAAGGGCGAGAATGAGTTAATCTGAGCACTCACTTATCTTCCTTCCCCAACTGTGAATAGAGTGTGACCACACACTCATGACAACACAGCTAGACACATAGCCACTGCTTGTAGACCATAACATTGTGGATCCTATTTTTAATCTTTGAGATAGAAGAATCTCTTTCTTAGGTTTAATCTCGTTAAGTATTTATTTTTAACAGTAAAACAGTACCAAGACAATAATTAATACAGAAATCAAGTGGCACAATACAATGTGTCTTATGCCTTTAAAACTGTATAGAATATGCTAAATATCTCAAAGTATTTCTAAAAAGCAGTTCTTTGCAAAGTGCTCTGTACTAACATGTATTCATTCTTCAAGAATATTTCACTTTAAGACATCACATCTAATGAAAAATAAGTGAAGTACATCAAAATAGTAGTCTTTAGTATTCTGAAATGTGAGTCCTATAAACAGATGCATAATCTACATAGTGGATGCCACCTCCCAGCATCAGACTCCTCAACTCAGCTGTTTGGCTGCACATTCAAGATTAAATGGCCTCATGCTACAATCTGTGCTCTTTTTTCATCTTAAGACTTGCAAGCTGCTCTTCCATCTGGTCATTTCCTCCAAATTAATTTTTTGTTTCACATGATCAACACAGCCAGCTCCAATCTGTGCCCACCTCTGCCATCACTTGATTCCATTACTCCTTTTTTTGTGTGTATTAACATTTTTCTTGTTATTTAAATTTAATATGCTTCTGATTCCTTCAGAATTTTTTTCAGTTGTGCATAAATACATTTTCCGAAACTATTTAGGCATTTTTTACCCCTATCTCATATTAAGCCACCCAACTACTGTGTGCTTATTTATTCATTCATTAGAGCACCGTTAAAAAGTAAGGACAAAACACATGAAGCCTCTTGCAGCCTTATGACAATGGGAATTTTGTCTTTGTGAGAAGACAGAATTCAAGATTATTTCAGCTATACACATCATACAAGCAAAACATATGAAAGACTTGTTTATAAAACCATATCAACGTTAGTTAATTTGCTTGGAAACTGTGTCCTGGGAGCTCAGTGGAGAGAAACAGCAATACCCTGGAACAGGATGAGGCAAGGAATGAGGAGTCAGCACAAAGGGAGAAAAAGGGAGGTGCTTCTTGAAGTATCTTCAGATTGTTCTTTTTGGTGTGGTCATTTTCACCCAGGCTCTGCTCATTCCATACTAAAGAGATACTTTTCCCTAGCAATACAGTGGTATGATATATTACAGTATGCCTAGTCTATATAAGACAAGGTAGGAAAAGCTCAGTTTGAGGAGTTCATTTCTCTTTATTGTTGGGGGAAATTATTGCATTTCCATAATATGTGATTTTTGAAGACCTGCCATTATTTTATTTATTAGAGCAAAGAAATATCCTTAACTGAGCTATGACATCAGGCTTTGATATAATGTAAATAAACTTTCACTTATATTGAAAAGTTGCATTTAATATGATTTAGATATTACAATTTTGTTTTCAGTTTTGTCTACTTGGAATAACATTTAATTTTAAGACTGGGATATAAAATAATCTTAATAAATACATTCAAATCAGAAAAAAAAGAGTTTGTGTGTTATTAAAATTAGACAGAATTCAATTGAAATAGACTTAAAATATAGGGACACCTCCATGTTTATGAAGTCAAATCAATAGTAACCTACGTTAGCTACCCTCTTGACAAAAATAGTGGGAGAAAACACCATTTAAAGGATACATCTGACTTTAGTGCTGTTAAAATAAAACGAAGATGTATCTCTTATAACTGATGACAGACACAGTAACAGTGAGACAATACCTTCATAAATAGAGCTGCAAATGTGAGTAGGGTTGGCTCTCTTGACACTCTCTTACTCCATGTAAACTTTATATTCCAAACAACCAATACTACTAGTTTACCACAAATGAAACCTATTTGTCCACTAGGTACATATATGATATTCCATACCTAACACCCGTCTTCATATATATCCGTAATAGCAATACATTATACATCACATATATCATACTACACAAGCACAGGACATCACAAAAAACCCACTATATATCACACAGATAAACATACACCATTAATAACTCACTATACTACATACATATATTTTACATCCTATATACATACTATATATCACTATTGCACACTATACATCAGATACATATCATGCATCATATATACACTAAATATCAAACATGTACTAACACTATACACTTATTCTTATGCCTTTAAAACTGTAAAGAATATGCTAAATATCTCAAAGTATTTCTAAAAAGCAGTTCTTTGCAAAGTGCTCTGTACTAACATGTATTCATTCTTCAAGAATACAGACACAGTAAAATTAGAAGTAAAGTAAAATTTCTTCATCCTTATCCCTAATTTCTTTCTAGACATCACATAGTTATACTGTACATTTTATGCTATAAGCTCTGAAAACATGCACCAAATTTAGTCTTTTTTCATTAAATTGTCTTCAATATTTTCTTTTTATTGGGTATTTTATTTCAATTTGAAACGTTATATTTTTTCCCGATCCCTCCCTCCCCCCAGAAACCTCTATCCCATCCTCTCTCCTAATTCTATGAGGGTTTGCCCCCACTTCTGCCTCCACACCTTTACCTTCCCCTGTACTGGGGCTTTGAGTCTTCATAGGACCAAGAGTCTCTTCTCCTATTGACACCTTACAAGGCTATCCTCTGTTACATATATGGTGCTTCTTGGTCATTGGATAATCCTCCATTCAAAATTCTTTGTTTAGCTCTGTATGCCATTTTAAACAGGGTTATTTGATTATCTAGAGTCTAATTTTTTGAGTTCTTTGATTATTTTGGATAGTAGCCCTATATCACATGTAGGATTGTAAAGATCTCTGTTGGTTGCCATTTTGTCCCATTGGCATTATCCTTTGCCTTAGAAAAGCTTTGCAATTTTATGAGGTTGAAGACAAACAATTTAATGAAAAAAGACTAAATTTGGTGCATGTTTTCAGAGCTTATAGCATAAAATGTACAGTATAACTATGTGATGTCTAGAAAGAAATTAGGGATAAGGATGAAGAAATTTTACTTTACTTCTAATTTTACTGTGTCTGTATTCTTGAAGAATGAATACATGTTAGTACAGAGCACTTTGTCTAGTGTTGGTCTTAGAGCATTAGCCACTGGCATTGTGTTTAGAAAATTTTCCACTGTCCCCACGTTATCGAGGCTCATCATGACTTTCTCTTCTATTAGTTTCAGTGTATCTTGTTTTCTGAGCAGGTCCTTTACAATTTTACTTTAGTTTGTACAAGGAAATAAGAATGGATGACTGCATTCTTCTACATACTGACTGCCAATTGAAATAGCACCATTTGTTGAAAATGCTATGCTTTTTCCACTGGATGGTTTTAGATTCTTTGTCAAAGATCAAGTGAACATAGGTGTATGGGTTCAATTTTGCATCTTCAATTCAATTCCATTGATCTACATGCCTGTCACTCTACAAATACCATGCAGTTTTTATCACTATTGCTCTGTAGTACAACTTGTGGTCATTGATGGTGATCCCCCCAGAAGTTCTTTTATTGTTGAGAGAAGTTTATGCTATACTATTTTTTGGTGGGGATTGCTTTGGATATGTAGATTACTTTTGGCAAGATGGCCATTTTTACAATTTTAATCATGTCAATCCATGTGCATGAAAAATCTTTCATCTTCTGAGATATTCTTCAATTTCTTTCTTCAAAGACTTGAAGTTCTTGTCATACAGATCTTTCACTTATGGGTTAAAGTCAAACCAAATTATTTATATTATTTTTGACTATTGTGAAGGATGTCATTTCCCTAATTTCTTTCTCAGCCTGTTTATCCTTTCAGTATAGGAAGGCTATTGCTTTGTCTGAATTAATTTTATATTCAGCCACTTTGATGATGTTGTTTATAAGGTTTAGGATTTCTATGGTGAAATTTAGGGGGACACTTAAGTATACCAACCTCATTTGCAAATAATCTTATTTTGAAATCTTCCTTCCCAATTTGTACAGGAATTGGAAAACAATGAGGGTAAAAAGGGAGATAGTAAAGGAAGAAAGTTAAAATTTTGATGGAAGAAAGGAGGATGAGGTAAACAAGGGAAAATAGGAAGTAATAAGTAACAGTATATACCTGCTGAAAAAGTCCAATAGAAGCTAGTATATATAACAGTAGAATGATGGCCATATTAGACCAAAGCACAACAAAGCAAGTCAGTGACAGGAATGAGTTCCTTCTTTTGGAATTGTAGGTAACTGCTGTTTCTTAGACCCAAATAATACAAGTTATTTCCAGCATTTTTCGTTAACCTCCAAACCTTTATGATAAGGTCCTATTGCTGAGGACACCACATAGAACATGGTGAAATTAAGAGGATAGTGAACTGGAAGATTCCTTCCTACAGGTTTGCTTTTTCTTTTTAATTAGGTATTTTCTTCATTTACACTTCCAATGCTATCCCAAAAGTCCCCCATACCCTCCCCCCAAATTCCCAAACCACACACACCCACTTCTTGGCCCTGGCATTTCCTTGTACTGAGGCATATAAAGTTTGCAAGACCAAGAGGCCTCTCTTTCCAATGATGGCCAACTAGGCCATCTTCTGATATATATGCAGCTAGAGACTTGAACTCTGAGGGTACTAGTTAGTTCATATTGTTGTTCCACCTATAGGGTTGCAGACCCCTTTAGCTCCTTGGGCTCTCACTCTAGCTCCACCATTGGGGGCTCTGTGATCCATCGAGTAGCTGACTGTGAGCATCCACTTATGTGTTTGCTAGGCCCAAGGATAGGCTCACAAGAGAGAGCTATATCAGGGTCCTTTCAGCAATATCTTGCTAGTGTATGCAATGGTGTCAGAATTTGGAGGCAAATAATGGGATGGATCCCTGGATATGGCAGTCTCTATATGGTCCATCCTTTCGTCTCATCTCCAAATGTTGTCTCTGTAACTCCTTCCATGGGTGTTTTGTTGCCAAATCTAAAAAGGGGCAAAGTGTCCACACTTTGGACTTCATTCTTCTTGAGTTTCATGTGTTTTGAAAATTGTATCTTATATCTTGGGTATTCTAAGTTTCTGGGCTTATATCCACTTATCAGTGAGTATATATCATGTGAGTTTTTTTATGATTGGGTTACCTCACTCAGGATGATGCCTTCCAGGTCCATCCAATTGCCTAGGATTTTTTTTTCTTTTTCTTTTTCTTTTTCTTTTTCTTTTTCTTTTTCTTTTTCTTTTTCTTTTTCTTTTTCTTTTTCTTTTTCTATTTATTTATTTATTTATTTATTTATTTTTATTACGTATTTTCCTCAATTACATTTCCAATGCTATCCCAAAAGTCCCCCATACCCCCCCCCAATTCCCTACCCACCCATTCCCATTCTTTTGGCCCTGGCATGCCCCTGTATTGGGGCATATAAAGTTTGCAAGTCCAAAGGGCCTCTCTTTCCAGTGATGGCCGACTAGGCCATCTTTTGATACATATGCAGCTAGAGACAAGAGCTCTGGGGTACTGGTTAGTTCATCATGTTGTTCCAACTATAGGGTTGAGATCCCTTTAGCTCCTTGGGTACTTTCTCTAGCTTCTCCTTTGGGAGCCCTGTGATCCATCCAATAGCTGACAGAGAGGATCCGCTTCTGTGTTTGTTTGGCCCCGGCATAATTTCACAAGAGAGAGCTATATCTGGGTCCTTTCAGCAAAATCTTGCTAGTGTATGCAATGGTGTCAGCGTTTGGAAGCTGATTATGGGATGGATCCCTGGATATGGCAGTCTCTAGATGGTCCATCCTTTCATCACAGCTCCAAACTTTGTCTCTGTAACTCCTTCCACGGGTGTTTTGTTCCCACTTGTAAGAAGGGACACAGTGTCCACACTTTGGTCTTCATTCTTCTTGAGTTTCATGTGTTTAGCAAACTGTATCTTATACTTGGGTATCCTAAGTTTTGGGCTAATATCCACTTATCAGTGAATACATATTGTGTGAGTTCCTTTGTGATTGTGTTACCTCACTCAAGATGATGCCCTCCAGGCCCATCCATTTGGCTAGGAATTTCATAAATTCATTCTTTTTAATAGCTGAGTAGTACTCCATTGTGTAAATGTACCATATTATCTGTATCTATTCCTCTCTTGAGGGGTATCTTGGTTCTTTCCAGCTTCTGGCTATTATAAATAAGTCTGCTATGAACATAGTGGAGCACTTTCTAATTCGTTGAAGAATTGAGTTGGAATTTTGATGGGGATTGCATTTCATCTGTAGATTGCTTTTGGCAAGATAGCCATTTTTACAATGTTGCCCCTGCCAATCCATGAGCATGGGAGATCTTTCCATCTTCTGAGATCTTCTATAATTTCTTTCTTCAGAGACTTGAATTTTTTATTATACAGATCTTTCACTTCCTTAGTTAGAGTCAGGGCAAGATATTTTATAGTATTTGTGACTATTGAGAATGGTGTTGTTTCCCTAATTTCTTTCTCAGCCTGTTTATTCTTTGGGTAGAGAAAGGCCATTGACTTATTTGAGTTAATTTTATATCCAGCTACTTCACCGAAGCAGTTTATCAGGTTTAGGAGTTCCCTGGTGGAATTTTTAGGGTCACTTATTTATACTATCATATCATCTGCAAAAAGTGATATTTTGACTTCTTCCTTTCCAATTTGTATCCCCTTGATCTCCTTTTGTTGTCGAATTGCTCTGGCTAGGACTTCAAGTTACAATGTTGAATAGGTATGGAGAGAGTGGACAGCTTTGTCTAGTCCCTGATTTATGTGGTCAATTTTGGAGAAGGTACCATGAGGTGCTGAGAAGAAGGTATATCCTTTTGTTTTAGGATAGAATGTTCTGTAGATATCTGCCAGATCCATTTGATTCATAACTTCTGTTAGTTTCACTGTGTCCCTGTTTAATTTCTGTTTCCATGATCTGTCCATTGGTGAAAGTGGTGTGTTGAAGTCTCCCACTATTATTGTGTGAGGTGCAATGTGTGCTTTGAGCTTTACTAAAGTTTATTTAATGAATGTGGCTGCCTTTGTATTTGGAGCGTAGATATTCAGAATTGATAGTTCCTCTTGGAGGATTTTACCTTTGATGAGTATGAAGTGCCCCTCCTTGTCTTTTTTGATGACTTTGGGTTGGAAGTCAATCTTATCAGATATTAGAATGGCTACTCCAGCTTGTTTCTTCATACCATTTGCTTGGAAAATTGTTTTCCAGCCTTTCATTCTGAGGTAGTGTCTATCTTTTTCTCTGAGATGAGTTTCCTGTAAGCAGCAAAATGTTGGGTCCTGTTTCTGTAGCCAGCCTGTTAGTCTATGTCTTTTTATTGGGGAGTTGAGTCCATTGATATTAAGAGATATAAAGGAAAAGTAATTGTTCATCCCTGTTATTTTTGTTGTTAAAGTTGGCATTCTGTTCTTGTGGCTGTCTTCTTTTAGGTTTGTTGAGGGATTACCTTCTTGTTGTTTCTAGGGCGTTGTTCCCGTCCTTGTATTGGTTTTTTTCTGTTATTATCCTTTGAAGGGCTGGATTCGTGGAGAGATAATGTGTGAATTTGGTTTTGTCGTGGAATACTTTGGTTTCTCCATCTATGTTAATTGAGAGTTTGGCTGGGTATAGTAGCCTGGGCTGGAATTTGTGTTCTTTAGTGTCTGTATAACATCTGTCCAGGATCTTCTGGCTTTCATAGTCTCTGTTGAAAAATCTGGTGTAATTCTGATAGGCTTGCCTTTAAATGTTACTTGGCCTTTTTCTCTTACTGCTTTTAGTATTCTATCTTTATTTAGTGCATTTGTTGTTCTGATTATTATGTGTCGGGAGGTATTTCTTTTCTGGTCCAGTCTATTTGGAGTTCTGTAGGCTTCTTGTATGTTCATGGGCATCTCTTTCTTAGATTTGGGAAGTTTTCTTTAATAATTTTGTTGAAGATGTTTGCTGGTCCTTTGAGTTGAAAATCTTCATTCTCATCTACTCCTATTATCCGTAGGTTTGGTCTTTTCATTTTGTCGTGGATTTCCTGGATGTTTTGAGTTAGGATCTTTTTGCATTTTCCATTTTCTTTGATTGTTGTGCCGATGTTCTCTATGGAATTTTCTGCACCTGAGATTCTCTCTTCCATCTCTTGTATACTGTTGCTGATGCTCCCATCTATGGTTCCAGATTTCTTTCCTAGGATTTCTATCTTTAGTGTTGCCTCATTTTGGTTTTTCTTTATTGTGTCTACTTCCCTTTTTAGGTCTAGTATGATTTTGTTCATTTCCATCACCTGTTTGGATGTGTTTTCCTGTTTTTCTTTAATGACTTCTACCTGTTTGGTTGTCTTTTCCTGTTTTTCTTTAAGGACTTCTACCTGTTTGTGTTATCCTGTTTTTCTTTAAGGACTTGTAACTCTTTAGCAATGTTCTCCTGTAATTCTTTAAGTGAGTTATTAAAGTCCTTCTTGATGTCCTCTACCATCATCATGAGATATGCTTTTAAATCCAGGTCTAGCTTTTTGGGTGTGTTGGGGTGCCCTGGACTGGGCAAAGTGGGAGTGCTGGGTTCTGATGATGGTGAGTGGTCTTGGTTTCTGTTAGTAAGATTCTTACGTTTACCTTTCACCATCTGGTATTCTCTGGAGTTGTTATAGTTGTCTCTGTTTAGAGATTGTTCTTCTGGTGATTCTGATTACCGTCTATCAGCAAACCTGGGAGACAGGCTCTCTCCTCTGTGTTTCAGTGGTTAGAGCACTCTCTGCTTGCAAGCTCTCCTCTTACAAGGAAGGTGCACAGATATCACAGAAGAATGCCCAAACAGGACCTTTCCCAGGTGCTGTGTTGTTTTGGCAGGTCACAGAAGCTGAGTTCCTAAGTTCCTAAGTTCGGTGGAACCAAGATGGCACTCCCTGCTCCTCAGGCAGAGGGCTCCCGTGCAGGGTGGACTCATGTCCTCCCCGGCTGGCGGGGGGTGGTGGCCGGATTTCTGCGACCCGAAAAGGGTGCTGCCTCAGAGGCTCTGTGGCTCCCGCCTGTCCCAGAAGCTGTCCGCTTCTCTGGTGCACACTCTCACCTGTGCAGACTCTAGGAATTTCATGAATTCATTCTTTTTAATAGCTGAGTTGTACTCCATTGTGTAAATGCACCACATTTTCTGTATCCATTCCTCTGTTGAGAGGCATCTGGGTTCTTTCCGGCTTCTGGCTTTTATAAATAAGGCTATAATTAGCATAGTGGAGCATATGTCCTTCTTACCAGTTGGAATATATTCTGGATATATGACCAGGAGGAGTATTGTGGGATCCTCCGTAAAGACACTGTCAATAAGACAAAAAGGCCACCAATAGTTTGGTAAAGGATCTTTACCTATCCTAAATCAGATAGGGAACTAATATCCAATATATATAAAGAACTCAAGAAGGTGGACTCAATAAAACCAAATAACCCCATTAAAAAATGGTGTTCAGAGCTAAACAAATAATTCTCACCTGAGGAATACCGAGTGGCTGAGAAGCACCTGAAAAAATGTTCAACATCCTTAATCATCAGGGAAATGCAAATCAAAATAACACCGAGATTCCACCTCACACCAGTCAGAATGGCTTATATGAAATATTCAGGTGACAGCAGATGCTGGTGAGGATGTGGAGAAAGAGGAACACTCCTCCATTGTTGGTGGGATTGCAAGCTTGTACAACTACTCTGGGAATCAGTCTGGTGGTTCCTCATAAAATTGGACATACTGGTTTGCTTTTATATTATTATTAAATAGTATTCTGTGTGATGCCAAAGGAGAAAATTTTCATCAGTGAACTCTGCACATTAAAGCACTTCTGGACTGGGAAAACATACCCAATGATACAATTGTGCAATGTCATCATGTGAGAAACCAATCACTTTTGAACAATTTGATGCAAGATTCATTCTACATGAAGAAACCTGTACCAGGTACCTTTTTCTGACTAAGAGCCTGTGGCTTGATAGTATTCAGATTCTAGCACAGAACCTAGCACTATTGGGTTGTTAAATGGACATAGAACTAATCCTATTTATCATTATATCTATAGATCAACATATTTCCCAACCTGTGTCACCACAAAAACAAGTAACATAAATGAAAATTATGATAAATAATTTTAAAGTGATATTAAGATTTAATAAGACTTCTGTTACTTTAGCTCAAAACTTCCAAAAATTAAAACAGCATAATTTTTAAAGAAAGAATTTTTAAAGAAATACACATGGCCAAGAGATGGCAAATAAGGAAAATGACAGACTCTGTTAGCTACCTGTCTTCTTCACTATGACAAAATGTTTGAGATGAACAACTTAAGGTATGGAGGATTTACTTTCCCTTATATTTTTAAAGTTTTCAATTCATTATGAATGGCAGTGCATTGCAGAGTTGAAAACTCACTCCATGCCAGACAGGAAAGAGAATGAAAGAAGCAATTGTCTTTCTTGTCTCATATTATTATACCTAGTCCCCAGCCTAAAAGATGGTACAATGTTCAGTTCCATGAAGTCTTTCCCCCAACCCCAACCACTATCCCTTTAGAAGAGCCCTCACAGACACATCAAAAAATGTACTCTACTAATCTCTTCAGTTAAGCTGGAAGTCTCTACCAACTGTCATAATCTTCCAAAAAACAAAGAGTGAGTTGTGGGCATTTCAAACTTTCTCTGCATTTACTCCTAGTTACTCTATGGAAAACCTTCTACTGTTTCACTATCAGAACATCATAAATGCTTTGGTGCTAAGGTAGGAAGAACTATCAAAATGAAAAAGAATGTATTGCACATTTCTTGCAGAGGTCTAAAACCAAAGCTTTCTCATAGTGACATACAGCATTATGAACAGAAATTTTTGAAGTGTCTGAAATAATGAAAAATTGTGGGTATCCAAATTAATGGGAAATTAATTAAGTGATGACTGGGAAGGTGTTCAACTATTTTCACTATAGAACACAGTGCAACTGTGTTCCTAATGTATGTCATAGGATTATAAAAATGATACATTTTTATAAAAACATGCTATGAATAACTGTACTAGCAGAAAGACCACTAAGAGCTAAGAAGAAAAGAATTGCAGAAGGCATTAACAAATATTAATTTATTTATTTCAGTTACATTGATTCAAAGATATAACTTAAAGTATTTTAAATATATTATAATTCAATATATATATACATATATATTTCATGACAATGTCATTCTTTTGGTTTCATTATTATTACTTTGATAAAATAATTTGACAAAAAGCAATATCAAAGAGAAAGGACATAAGTGTGGAAAGTTCACTGAAGCAGAAACTAATCACATGCATCCACACTTGATAACAGAGAAATGAATAGACACATGATCACTTGCCTGTTTGAGTCCACTCAGCTCACAAAGTTAAGGAACCCATGCCTAGGATATAATACGACCCAGAGGAAGTTGTGACCTCACACATCAAAAAACTTAATTAATAAGTTCCTCATAGACATTCCCACAGAACAATCCAGTGTAGACAATCTCTCATTGAGAATCTCTGACAGTGGTCTGAATTATATGGCTGATCAAAGAAAGAATTTCACTCCAGAGTGTAATTGAGGTTCTGAGGTAGCAGAGAAGAACAGTTTTCAGGAACTGAACCTTTAACACCTTCACAGGATCCTATTTATGAATTCTTACACCAATGTTACTTTTGTTGGTAAAAGATGTTGTTCATACTGAAGCCCCTAATCTAGTCTATATGTTTGGTGTCAGAAAACATCACACATCTGCCTCTTTCACACTTATTGTGGACTGTATAGAGTACTCAATAATGCAAGACATTCCATGTGTGCTAGGACCATTTTTTTTAACAAAATCATAAAAATCTGTAAAGCTCCTTAAGAAAAACAGCCCTATAAATAACAGATATTAATCATGGTTTTCTACAATGATTCCTTCAAAGTCAAAGTACTTCTACAAAAGAAACATTTATTATGATTTCTGCCCTAGGTACAGTGAAAAACAACTATTCCTTCTAGTGTCCAGCTAAATTATTGATTATATTAGAATTTCACTACAATTCTCTTTCTGTGTGATTTTTAGATTGTGTCAGGTTTACAATAAAATTGAACCATCACATGGGTATTTCAATACCTACATACACATAAGAGCATTCATATGTGAAAAATACATATGAATAATACCAATTTTGCTGGAGATGTCTTTCTAAGATGTGACAAGGCATATTACTAAATTGTGTTCCTATACTGCATGATTTTTTATTATTTGCGACTTTGAATTATTTTATATTTAGAAAATAAAATATTGAATAATAAATTTCATGCTATGATTAATTCTAATAGATAAAACATAACATTTTATTTTCCTTTCTAAAAATGTTATTAAAGGAATAGGCTTACTTTTATTTGACCTCAGGGGTTCCATTATAGACTTCATATTTTTCTTACAGAGCATTAGCATAGCAAATGAGTATACGCTTTAAGACAAAATAGATAAATTCTAATTTTAAATAGTTATATTCTTTTCTTTTAATGCATCACATAAATTACTTCTAATCCCTCATAGCCATCTTAGTATAAGGAAGTATTTCATAACATAGCTTTACCTTTGCAGAGACTGTCATGGTTGGACTTTGGAACCAGAAAGTCTGACTATAGGTCTACTTTTTGGCAAGGCTCTCAAAGATGGTGATTGGATGATGGTTGGTAGAGAGCAAGACCTTACACATGGAAGTTTAGAAAGGAAATATTTACTAAAAAGGGAATATCATGGGTTTGAAATCACTTATATTCCAAGTAGTTGATGTGATTTTTTATTAAGAATTAAAAAATGTCTCCATATCTGAATGTTATAGTGCTTATGCAAAATTAATGTAGACTCATACATGGGACTTATTTTTACCTTGAAGCTGTGTTATTCATATGCAATTTATATATTATAGAACCAAGAACTTAACTTTTCTTTATGGGTAAAATAATCTCAATATGATCCATGTATAGAATTTTAATAGTAAGTTGGAGTTAAAAGTTAGCACTTAGATCTTGGTCCTATATAAATCTGAATATAATACTGGTCAATATTAATATGTCCTTGGACCATTTTATGAGGATGACCCTCTTTTGTGGGTACAGATTCACTAAAGCAGCTTGTTCTTATTTACTCTTCCTGAATATCAACTATTCAGGGACATTTATATTACACTCCACTGAATTCTAATCCCATGAGTTAAAAAGAAGCAATTCTAGATGCAAATACTGCCACCCAGTCTGCCAAAGTTGAAATAAAAAAAAAGAGTGAATTAACAGGTTCATTACACACTGTGCAAATTTAAATGCTTCACACTATCATTTTACCAGCAGCTAAACAACGCTACTCTTCTGTTCCATTAGAAAGAGAAGATTCTGGAAGATGAAGTTTCTTCTTCTTGCTCTAGCCTGTTTGGTTTCTGGCAACAAGCAACCCTTACAGGTACAGGGTTGGGCTATCAGGGAGTTATGAAAGAATAAACTTTGCTGTAGTCAATTTATCACAGTTGGAACTGACAATCAATGTGATTCTCTAAATATATTCATTCCGTTTGTGTTTTTGTACTTGGAATATATTCCATGTCTTAAACAGGGTTTGTTTTAGTTTGAGGTTATAATTACTTCATTTTAACTTCATATATTTCCTAATATTATTTTTTCTGGGTAAAAGGCATAAAAATGAACCTTATTATTGGTATGTTTTTATCTTTTATATTCTACACTAATACAGTGAGGACTCTTAGTACAATATAAACAACATCAATTTGATATCTGAAGGGTAAACACATTATATATCGCATATTTGAGGAATAGATATTTCTACTTTAGAGTTACTGCACTATGATCAATGGGTGAGATAATATTAATATTAATCATAATGCAGAAATATTTCCAAAACAGGAACTGATTTTTTTGAAGTTCTATTTTACATGTTTGTGTATGTAATTTACCTTAAACTTTCACAAAATTTATTTTATTGTTTTATGTGTGTTGGTGATTGGTCTGCATTTTCCCCTATGTATGTGTAGTACCTACCAGGCCATAAGATATCCCTCATAAGTGACATAATAGGAGATTATATGCAAACATATGGGTGTGGAAACTCAAACATATATGATCTGATCGATGACTTTAATTCGTATTATATTTTAGTTTTCAGGGAAATTCAATACTATCTATCTAGCAAGTAAATCTATGGGAGCAACAGCTGAAAATAGTCCAGAGCGTATTCTGATGCGTGAGGTTAACTTTTTTAAGAAAAACAGTGTCATGAGCATGACGTTTTATGTCAGGTGAGAATATGCATTTCATTAGAAGAAATACTTTGTTAAAATGGAAATCAAGGCATTAAAATGTTTCTGGAATGAGAAGATGATTGGGATTTGATAGTAATTTGAGAAATCTGGAGTTGTGAGTGACTGCAGCTAAAATATATTAAACTTGAGTGTTCACTTATTGATTTTTGAATCTTTCTTTATATTAAAATGGTAATCATGTAAAAATTAGTAAAATGTATCATGTATTGGAAACTATGTTAGTAAAAGTAAAATATTAATATATGTCAATATGAGTAAAGGAACTCCTGATATCAAATATGACAAAAGCAGTGTTTGGAACCTCACTGTGAAGAATTTTTCTCTTCTTGAAAAAGATCCGGATACCTCTATATCTAGCAATGCATACATGAGGTCACTTGCTTCACTTTGGTGAGTTGGAAAATTCTGACAATTAAGGGTTTAAGCCCCACTCTGATCCATAAGTCTTGGCATACACAGGAAGTTGTTCCATTTCTGACAGGAATCACAGACTGAAAATATGATTAATGAAAATATTGCCAAACCAAAGATTAACATCATAGAATACAGGATCAGGGCCAGAAATGTGTCCCACTTTGATCAAGATATGACTTCTTAGGGGACAAATATGCACATGATGATAAATGTGAAATAAGGAGAGTTTATTGTTTCATATGTATGTTTAGGAAAAATGGGAATTGCCAGCTACACACAGTTTGGGCTGATGAAACTCAGTGGAAGTATTGCCTAATAAAATGTGAGTTCAGTGTTGACTGCATTATTAACATGTTTTTTGAGGGATATGATTTTAATCAAGAGTGTCTTTCATGGATCAATGGTCCATTGTGTCTCATTTTACAGGTAAAACATGCAAAAATCAATGTCCTAAAAGAAATGGGACTCATTACCTGCCTACCATATATACATTGCGTGATGCAGTTCAACATTTTCCAAATATCTACGTTTATTCACGTTATATGGGAGGCCTAATTAGAAGTGAGTAAAATAGCCATTATAAACTCTCACCCAATATTGGAGGGGCTAATACAGATTTGAACGAATCTTCCTAGGTGGTAGAAAACAAAAATAAAACAAATAAATAAATACAGGTTTTGCTGAAGTTGGTCAAGTACAGATATTCACTTGATTTTTTAATTTTATGTTAGAAGAGGATAAATTGTTTAACTGATTCAATAATTTAATGCAGAATGATAACAAATTAGTAGTATGCTAGGAATAATATTATTTGGAAAGAATTTATAGTGTTTTAAAAATAATATAATTAACAAATTATGAAACAAATCTAGAAAATATTACATGGCATAAAAGGTTCTGTTTATGAATAATTATTTCATATTACATAAATTAAAATTAATTATAGGATAACACATAATTTGTATATTATAAATCATAGACAAGTTATTATCATAAGATGATAAATATAAGCATATGATGATAATCAGTAAAAAAATGAGGTCATGAATTTGAAGGAGTATGTTGATAATTACACACTCAGATGTTTATGAGGAAAGGGAAATTTTAAATGGTATAATGATATTGAAATTTAAAAACTGAATGGTAAATAAATAAATAAATAAATAGAAACTCTATATCATGTTGTTAAGAAGTAAAATTTTCTTTTTATCAGCCCAAACTTATTTTCCTATTATGATACATTTTGCCTCAAACACTACCATCCTATTCGAAGCACAATTTATGAATGATGGGAAGTATTACCAGAAACTGTCAGGAGTTCTGGGTAGGTAAATCATTTATGGGAGAAATCAATTTTTTTCTTGTAGTTAATTGCAACCCAACTGTGTCCCATGCATTTAGTTTAATGGCACACTGGTGCTGGAATATGGTTATGAACATATTTTAAGTTCAGTCATGATTGGGTGAAATTCAAGTTGAATCGTGAATGATAATACATTTAATTAATATTCAATGATAATTTTAATATTCTTGAATTTAAATCAGCATTTTAGATATCATGGGATGGAGAGTTATTATGTTATCCACAGTAAGAATGTCTAACCTGACTTCAGAAAGATTTTTGACTGGCATCTAAATTTAGGTTGGGAGGATAGGGTGAGGTAGCAAGATTTACCAACTGATGAGAACACTTGATGAATTTAGACGATTACATGCAATTATAGTGTCTGTGTCTTCTGACTTTTATTCCATGAAATGCAGCAACTGGAACAAATGTCACTGAAGAAATGTGGAACGACTATGTGAGGCTAAATGAGTACCTCAAAATTCCTATTGAAAATATTGAAAATGTCTATGAAACAGGTAAATTGAATCCTGTAAATGTAACATGAAATTAGAGCAAATGATAAAGATTCTTGATTTGCATCTCAGCAACATAAAATCCTGACATGAAAATATGAAAGAAATTCAATAATATATCTGAATGTCTTCCTCTTTGTATCACCTCACAGATGTGTGTCCTAAATAGGAGCCTTGATGTCATGAGCAGAAATGCTGTATTGGTCACCATTTTATTTTCACTGGAATTAAATTTTGAGGTCAATCCAAGACTGTAAACACAAAG